>NC_081354.1:192080042-192082542 GCF_030684315.1 Stegostoma tigrinum
CTGGATGCAGTATTCCAAGTGCGGTCTAACCAAAGTTTTATAGAGCTGCAACAAGATCTCACGACTCTTAAACTCAATCCCCCTGTTAATGAAAGCCAAAACACCATATGCTTTCTTAACAACCCTGTCCACTTGGGTGGCCATTTTAAGGGATCTATGTATCTGCACACCAAGATGCCTCTGTTCCTCCACGCTGCCAAGAATCCTATCCTTAATCCTGTACTCAGCTTTCAAATTCGACCTTCCAAAATGCATCACCTCGCATTTATCCAGGTTGAACTCCATCTGCCACCTCTCAGCCCATCTCTGCATCCTGTCAATGTCCCGCTGCAGCCTACAACAGCCCTCTACACTGTCAACGACACCTCCGACCTTTGTGTCGTCTGCAAACTTGCTGACCGATCCTTCACTTCCCTCGTCCAAGTCATTAATAAAAATTACAAACAGTAGAGGCCCAAGGACAGAGCCCTGTGGAACTCCACTCACCACTGACTTCCAGGCAGAATATTTTCCTTCTACTACCACTCGCTGTCTTCTGTTGGCCAGCCAATTCTGTATCCAAGCAGCTAAGTTCCCCTGTATCCCATTCCTCCTGACCTTCTGAATGAGCCTTCCATGGGGAACCTTATCAAATGCCTTACTGAAGTCCATATACACCACATCCACAGCTCGACCCTCATCAACTTTTCTAATCACATCCTCAAAAAACTCGATAAGGTTTGTGAGGCATGACCTACCCCTCACAAAGCCGTGTTGACTGTATTTGATCAAGCCATGCTCTTCCAGATGGTCATAAATCTTATCCCTCAGAATCCTTTCTAACACCTTGCAGACGACAGACGTGAGACTTACCGGTCTATAATTGCCGGGGATTTCCCTATTTCCTTTCTTGAAGAGAGGAATTACATTTGCCTCTCTCCAGTCCTCAGGTACGACTCCAGTGGAGAGCGAGGATGCAAAGATCTTCGCAAGTGGCGAAGCAATTGCATTTCTCGCTTCCCAAAGCAGCCGCGGACAAATCTGATCCGGGCCTGGCGACTTGTCAATCTTAATGTTTGACAAAATTTTCAGCACATCAGCTTCCTCTATCTCTATCCATTCCAGCATGCACACCTGCTCTTCAAAGGTTTCATTCACTACAAAGTTCGTTTCTTTCGTAAAGACAGAAGCAAAAAACTCATTTAGGGCTTCCCCTACCTCCTCAGGCTCCACACACAAGTTCCCTATGCTATCCCTGATCGGCCCTACTCTTTCTTTGATCATTCTCTTATTCCTCACGTAAGTGTAAAATGCCTTTGTGTTTTCCCGGATTCCTTCTGCCAAGCCTTTCTCGTGCCCCCTCCTGGCTCTCCTCAGACCATTTTTGAGCTCCTTCCTTGCCTGCTTGTAATCCTCTCGAGCTGAACTTGACCCTAGCTTCCTCCACCTTATGTAAGCTACCTTCTTCCTTTTCACTAGAAGCTCCACCGCTCTCGTCATCCAAGGTTCCTTTATCTTACCCCTTCTTGCCTGTCTCAGAGGGACATATTTACTCATCACTCCCAACAACTGGGAGCGTTATGCAACATATGCACAAACAGACACACAAAGGCACACACATAAACACATGTACACACAGACAGACACAGACACGCACACACACACACACACAGACACACACACAGACACACACACACACACACACACACACACACACACACACACACAGATTCGCACACACAGACACATGCACACACACACAGCCGCACAAACACACAGTCACACACACAGACAGACACACACACTCACACACATTCACACACACACACACACATACGCACACACACACAGGGACAAACACACACACACACACACACACACACACACAGACACACACAGACACATAAACACCCACACACAAACGCACTCACACACATTCACACAAAAACACACACACACGCAGACACACACACACACACACACTTGCGCACACACACCTGCACATACACAGACACACACACGCAACACACACATAGGCACTTGCACTGACACACACACACATGCACACACATATACACACCCGCAGATACACAGACACATACACACACACACACTGAACTGACACATACACACACACACCCACACACACACACGCACAGACACACACACATACACACACACATGCACACACACAGAGACACACACTCGCGTACACATACACATACACACACAGGCACACACACACTTGCACACTCACACACCCAAAAACAGCCCCACAGAACACCCAGCACAATGACCCCACACACACAGACACAGGCACACACACACTCACACACAGATGCACACACACACACACACACACGTACAGATTTACACACACTGACATACACACACACATATTCAAACACTCAGACACATACACACAAACAGACACGCACATGCACACACACACACACACACACACATTCACAGACACAGACACGCACAGACACACACACACACACACACACACACACACAGA